>NC_053428.1:89285423-89321950 GCF_007990345.1 Gossypium hirsutum | reverse complement strand
CGTTCTATCTCGACGTTCATTCCCAACACTGGCGACCGAAGTGCCTCGTGTACCCACAGGGTGTTGATCACGATCTCGTCTAAAAAGGCCCGAAGTGCCTCTAAACTGGCCCGCATCATCTCGAAATCTCTTCGATGTCTGTTGAAGAGACCCTCCCGAGGATCTTTTACGAAACTCTGCAGTTCCCTCATCAACTCTTTGCTTTTCTTTTCTAAGCTCTTCGGCTTTACAAGCTCGTTCAACAAGTACCACGAACTCTCGTATTTCAAGAACGCCAACGAACATTTTTATATCTTCATTCAGCCCATCCTCGAAGCATTTACACATAATAGCTTCGGACGAAACACATTCCCGAGCGTATTTGCTAAGTCTAACAAATTTTCGCTTGTAATCAGTAACCGACATGGAGCCTTGCTTAAGCTCAAGAAATTCCTTCCGTTTTTGATCAACAAATCTCTGACTGATATACTTTTTCCGAAACTCAGTTTGGAAAAACTCCCAAGTTACTTGCTCTCGGGCACAACAGAAGTCAGAGTACTCCACCAATAGTAGGCAGAATCACGTAGCAAGGAGATAGCACACTTTAGGCATTCATCGGGTGTACAAGATAGCTCATCGAGTACCCGGATAGTGTTGTCCAGCCAAAATTCAGCTTGCTCGGCATCATCGCTATCCATAGCCTTAAATTCAGTAGCCCCATGTTTTCGGATTCTATCAACTGGGGCTTATTTGACCTTATTTGGTCCGTTACCGGTGGTATTGTAGGTGCGGGGGTAGTATTTGTCGGGAATGGAGGTTGTGGAACAGCCATATTAGTTCGAATGTATTGGTTGAACCAATCATTCATCACGCTATAGAATGCTTATCTAGCTTCATCATTCGGATTACTAGCATTAGGTTGAGAGTCTGCCGGCACTGTCCCTTGTGCGGGAGCAGGCGCTACACTCTCAAGATCATCAGCTACCTCTCAGTCACGATCGGGATCCATTACTATAAACACATTTACAATTGTCAGAAATCACCACACTATCAAGTAATCACATAAAATGGCATGTATAGCTAGACCCAACACATTACGATAGTCCTAGAATCGACTAAACCGTAGCTCTGATACCAATTTAATGTAACACCCCGAACCCGAGACCGACACCGGAGTCGGACACGAGATGTTAACAAACTTTGAAAAATTCTTCCAGACACTGCCCAGTCTGAGTACTAGTCGCTTCAAAAATCATATCTTGAGTTTCACAACTCGAAAATCAGTTTTGTGATTTTTCCCTGAAAATAGACTCATGTCCCCACCTATGTATTTTTTTCTATAATTTTTGGTCGGGCCAATTAGTACAGTTTATTAGTCAAATTCTCCCATGTTACAGGGGTCGACTACACTGAGCTTTTCCCATTACGACTTGGATATCTCTCTGCACAGAGCTTCAATACTGATGTCGTTTGTTTCTATGGAAACTAGACTCAGAGAGGAATCCATACATATATGGTATGACCCCTAATTATCTCTGGTCAATTTATAGTGAATTTCCAAAGTCGGAACAGGGAATCCAGAAACTGTTCTGGCCCTGTTCCACAAGAACCTGAATATCTCTTACTGTACTGTTCATATGATTGTCTCGTTACTTTCATATGAAAGTAGATTCATCAAGGTTCGATTACATAATTTATTCACTATTTAATTCCACTCCTACGAATTCTTATGATTTTTCCAATCCACACCACTGCTGCTGTCAGCCTCTGTTTTCAAAGTAAACCTTACCTATTTTCGGGGTTTCATGGACCAACTAGGGCCTTGTCATACATATGCCCACATATGATCATACTTAGCCATTCCGATGGCTGATCATTTGCTCAACACTTCCATTCCAACTATAGTTACATCATGAAACCATCTATACATTCATAAACACGAATGGTCTAATGCCATACTCCACTTCTACAAGCCATTTTCGCATGGCTGTACACTTATACATTTCATAAAGTACTCGAAAAACAACAATGGGTAGTCCTATACATGCCATATCAAAATTCAACCAAAATAGTACCCAAAAGAGCCTTTGATAGTGTGGGCGACTTCGACTTCAAGATCCCGAGTCCGATAGCTGGAGAACCAAAAATCTATAAAACAGAGGAGCAGTGTAACGAGTAAGCAATTTATGCTTAGTAAGTTTTGAGCAAGGAATTCCAGCATAAACAAAGAATAACACACATTTAGCTAAACGGAATATTTCATAATACGCAATTTACCGATATCAAACTTGCTTCACAACATTAACAACCCTTATGTACATACACAATAGACTAACTTAGCCGAAGGCCGGTAGCTCGTTTATCAACTGAGCAAACATTTATTTGTAAGGGCTCGATTAAATTCAACACATGCGTAACATATCCCCATATTGGGATGTTTTTCGAGTATTCGCTGGAATTTTACAGCAAGCTCATTCATTACCAAATCACGTACCTTCGGGATTTAACCGGATATAGCTCCTCGTTCAAATGCCTTCGGGACATAGCCCGGTTTTAGTAACTCACACAATGCCTTCGGGACATAACCCGGATTTAATAACTCGCACGAATGCCTTCGGGACTTAACCCGGATTTAGTATCTCGCACAAAGGCCTTCGGGCTTAACCCGGAATTTGTATCTCGCACAAATGCCTTCGGATCTTAGTCCGGATATATTCACTTAGCACAAAGCCTTCGGGACTTAGCCCGGACAGCATTCAATTAATCATGCACATCTAACAATAATTCATGGCACATTCATATTTCATTTTCATTTGCGAAACTCAAACACAAGGCACATATCGTCCTTGCACATTCGGCTCAATAGCCTCACATAGAGCATGATTTAATCACATCGTAATTTAAGCTCTCTTACTCAAGAACTTACCTCGGGTGTTGTCGAACGATTCCGCTAGCTATTCAACCACTTTTTCCTTCCCTTTATCGGATTTATTTCCCCTTTGCTCTTGAGCTTAATTAAACAAATAAATTGATTTCATCATTTAGGCATCAAAAAGATGAACACAAGGCACTTAGCCCATATTTATACATTAGACATTAAAGTCTCATACATGCAAAAATCATGCATCAACACAACATATTAGCTAATTTCTTTCCCCTTGGCCGAATATGCATGTCTATTTATGGGGTCGATTTCAACACTTAATACACACATATACACACTAGTAAAGCATCCTCCCCCTTTTCATCAATTTAACACATGCATTGCTCATTAACATGCAAAGTTACATTCGGCCTTAGCACACATCTTGCTAGCCGATTCTTCTCCATTTAGCAACCAATGCACATATGTGCTCACACAAAAATGCTAAAAAGGAGGTTCAAGAATCATCAAGCCATCATCACATGCATCATTAACAAGCTTCATATTTTGCATGCAATGGCATTAACACAACCTCCACCTAGGCCGAATCTTAACTCATCCTCATGCCTCATCACCACAACATCAAACACCAACCAAGAATGATGCATCCATGGTCAAGTGCCATTTCCATCACATAGCAAGATTTAGACCATGGGCTAGGTAGAACTCAAGCTAACAACTAAAACATGCATGCATCTCATGGAACATCATCAAACATACCTTAGCCTAGCTACATGCATGGCCGAATCTCTTCACCTTTCTTCTTCTTTCCTCCTTAAAATTTTTGGCCAAGGATGAACCAAAGGATGAGAAATTTTTTTCTTTGTTTTTCTTTCTAATTTAGGCTAAATGAAGGTGAGAAAAGGATGAACAAAGATCTTCTCCTCTCTTTTCTTTAGCTCCCAGCAATGGGGGGGGAAAAAGAATCAACTACACACTTTTTTTTTTGTGTATTCATCATACTCCTTTTCATTATTTAATTTCCATGCCTATTATTTTATTTTTTTCCACCCATGATGCACCAACAAAACATGTCTATGACATGTCTTGGCCATCAAACTTGGTCTACCATGCTTGTCATGGCCGGCCACTACTAGTACGGGGGGAATTTGACATGCAAGTCCCCCCTTTGTCCACATGCACTAATAGGTCCTCACACATTGACCTATCACATTTTAGAATTTTCTCACATAAGTCCTATTGACTAAATTCACATGAAATCAACCAAATTGAAGCTTGAAATTTTCACACATTCATAATTACATATTCTAGACAATAAGTATCACATTCAAACATTTCGGTGACTCGGTTTAGCGGTCCCGAAACCACTTCCCGACTAGGGTCAACTTTGGGCTGTCACATCAGTATATATACTCTGTTATGGCACGAGTGGATTACATGGGCGTGTCTGGTGCCCATGTAAGGCACACGGCCTGATCACACGGACGTGTGACCTCAACAGAATTGAAAAATTTTTCTAAGTTCTGAAAATTCTAAATGTGTTCGGTTTAGTCCCGACCTTTTTTAAAAGTATGTCTTAGGTCTTGGAGACCTCCATAACGGATGAATTGTTGAATTGCTTATGCATTAATATTATGTGGTATTAGTGATTCTGTATTGATCTGTGATGTTCTGTCTATCTGGTAATGCCCCTTACATATTGCGGCGACGGTTGTGGGATAGGAGTGTTACATTTTATTGGTATCAGAGCTATGATTTAGTTGATTTTAGGACTACCATAACATATGTAAGTCTAGTTGTACATGTCATATTTATGAACTGCGATAGTATGATGAATCCTGACATTGAAATGTGCTTTTATATAGCAATGGATCCCGATAGAGCTGTAGCTGACGATGTTGAAAGCAATGCGCCTGCTCCTACATAAGGGATGGTGCAAGCTGATTCTTGACCGGCTACTAGTAGCCGTGATGTGAGGCTAAACAAGCCTTCTATCAGATGATGAATGATTGGGTCACCCAATACGTTAGAACCAATCCGGCTGTACAACAATCTCCACCCCTGGTTAATCCTTCTCAAATTCCTGTTATGCCATCAGCGAATCCGATTCAGTTAAATAGACCACTAGTTGATAAGATTAGAAAGTATGGGGCTGAAGAGTTCCGAGCTACAATGAATGATGATGCTGAAAGAGCTGAATTCTGGTTAGAGAATACAATAGTGTTTGATGAAATGTCTCTAAATCTTGAGGAATGTGTCAAATGTGCCGTTTCACTTCTGAGAGATATGGTGTACCATTGGTGGAAAATTTAAATATCTGTGGTTCTAAGTGAACGGGTTACTTGGGATTTCTTCCAAGCTGAATTTTAGAAGAAATACATTAGTTAGAGATTCATCGATTAGAAACGTAAAGTGTTTCTCGAGCTTAAATAAGGCCGTATGTCTGTTACTAAATACGAATGTGAATTTGTGAGATTGAGTCAGTATGCTCGAATATTTGTATCAAATGAAGCAATAATGTGCAAAAAGTTTAAAGATGGCATAAACGAAGATATCCATCTATTAGTTCTGTTTTTGAAAAAGAAAGATGGCACAATGAGAATGTGTATTGATTACCGTCAGCTTAACAAAGTGACTATAAAGAACAAATATCCTCTGCCCAGAATTGATGACTTATTCGATCAGTTGAAAGGTGCTATTGTGTTTTTAAAGATAGATCTGAGATCGGGTTACTATCAGTTGCGAGTAAAGGACTCTGATATTCTGAAAACTGCTTTCAGAATGAGGTACGGGCATTATGAATTTTTTAGTTATGCCTTTTGGATTAATGAATGCACCTACTGTCTTTATGGATTTAATGAATAGAATTTTTAGACCGTATTTAGATCAATTTGTTGTGGTACTCATTGATGACATTTTGATTTATTCACTTGATGAATTTGAGCATGTTGAACATCTGGGAATAGTGCTACAGACTCTTTGTATGTAAAGTTCAGTAAATATGAATTCTGGTTGCGAGAAGTTGGTTTCCTGAGTCATATTTATTAGCCTCTAGTATCCGAGTTGATCCGAGCAAAATTTTAGCAATTTTGGATTGGAAACCTCCGAGGAATGTTTCAGACGTCCGTAGTTTTCTGGGACTTACTGGTTACTGTAGAAGATTCATAAAAGGTTTCTCGATGATTACGACTCCATTGACAAAATTGCTCCAGAAAGATGTGAAGTTCGAGTGGCCTGAAAAGTGTCAAAACAGCTTTGATCAATTGAAAGCTTTATTGACTGAAGCTTCGATTTTGGTACAACCTGAATTAGGTAAAGAAGTTGTGATTTATAGTGATGCTTTTTTGATTGGTCTGGGATGTGTTTTAATGAAAGAAGGAAAAGTTATAGCTTATGCCTCGAGACAACTAATGCCGCATGAAAAGAACTATCTGACTTACGACCTCGAGTTAGCTGCTATTGTGTTTGCCTTGAAGATCTGGCGTCACTATCTGTTTGGTGAGAAATGTCACATGTTTTCTAATGATAAAACTCTGAAGTATTTAATGACGCAAAAAGATTGAATCTGTGACAGTGAAGATGGTTAGAGCTGCTAAAAGACTACGAGCTTGTGATTGATTATCAACTGGAAAAAGAAAATGTTGTTGCTGATGCTTTGAGTCAAAAATCATTATTTGCTTTGTGTGCAATGAATGCTTATTTAGTTCTGTCTGATGATGGTTCAGTTTTAGCTAAATTAAAAGCGAGACCTTTGTTCTTACAATAGATTATCGAAGCTTATAAGGTTGATAATGAATTAATAGCGAAACGAGCTCAGTGTGATTCTGAATTCCGAGTTGATGTTGATGATTGTTTGAGATTCAGAAATAGACTTTGTGTTTCGAGAAATCTGGATTTAATTTAGACTATTTTGAGTGAAGCTCATAGTAGTTGTTTATCTATACATCCGGGTAGTACGAAAATGTATAACGATCTAAAGCAGCATTATTGGTGGTCCGAAATGAAAAGAGATATCTCTGATTTTGTTTCTAAATGTTTAATCTGTCAGCAAGTTAAAGCTGAACATCAGGTGCCATCTGGGTTATTACAACCGATTATGATTCCAGAGTGGAAATGGGATCGAGTGACCATGGATTTTGTTTCGGGTTTGCCCTTGTCTACAAGAAAGAAAGACACAATTTGGGTTGTAGTTGATCATTTGACGAAATCAACTAATTTTATTCTGATTCGATTTGATTACTCAATCGATAAATTAGCTGAGATATATATTTCTGATATTGTAAGACTGCATGGTGTACCATTGTCGATAGTGTCAGATAGAGACCCGAGATTTACATCGCAATTTTGAAAGAAATTGCAAGATGCTCTGGGTACTAAATTGCACTTTAGCACTGCTTTTCATCCACAAATAGATGGTCAATCTGAACGGATTATTCAGATACTCGAGGATATGTTGAGATGTTGCATTCTTGAGTTTCAAGGTACGTGGGAACAATATCTACCTTTGATTGAATTCGCTTATAATAATAACTTTCAATCGAGCATTAAAATGGCACCATACGAAGCCTTATATGGTAGAAAGTGTAGAACTCCGTTATACTGGTCTGAGCTCAATGAGAATAAGATTTACGGTATTGATCTGATAAAAGAAACAGAACAGAAAGTGGAAGTAATCCGAGATAGTCTGAAAGCTGCCTCTGATCGTTAGAAATCTTATGCGAATTTGAAACAAAAAGATATCTTATTTAAGATTGGTGATAAAGTGTTTCTGAAAGTATCTCCGTGGAAGAAACTATTCTGATTTGGTAAAAAGGGCAAGTTGAGTCCGAGGTTCATCGGACCGTATGAAATCATCGAGCGAGTTGGGCCGGTTACTTCTAGATTGAGGCTACCATCTGAGTTAGAAAAGATACATAATGTGTTTCATGTATCGATGCTTCGACGATACAAATTCTATCCTTCACATATAATTTCCCCGTCTGATATTGAAATCCAATCTGATATGACTTATGAAGAAAAGCTGATACGTATTTTAGCTCGTGAGGTTAAAGAATTACGAAATAAAAAAATTTTGTTAGTTAAAGTGATGTGGCATCGACACGGTGTTGAAGAGGCCACATGAGAGTCTGAAGATGCTATGAGACAACAATATCCGAATCTGTTTAATGGTAAGATTTCCGGGGACCAAAATCCCTAAGGGGGAGAATTGTAACAGTCTGATTTAAACCCTAGTCAGAACAGTGGTTTCGAGACCACGTAACCAATTCTGAAAAAAATATTTTAATATTATTTTTTGTGTCTGTGATATGTGAATTTATATCTGCGAAGTTTCTGTGATTTAAATTGTGTGTTTCTATGCTTAATTATGAAAAAGGATTTAATCGCACATGATAAAATTTGCATGCCATATATTCAATGTGTTTACTTGGCATGGCTTTGGATTATTATGGCCTTATGTGGCAATTACTCCATTGAATTTATGAGTGGTCATAAATGACATTGTTTTATGTAATTGATATGTTTATTTATGAGGGATGCAATGGCAATTCATGTTTTAACATGAAATAAAGAAAAAAAAATTGCATGAATGTGTTCAAAAACACATATTATATTTGAAAATAAAAAAAAATAAAAAGAAGAAAGCCATTTTTGGTTTCGGCTAGCTTAATCCTTGATTAAGGCATGAATTTTCGTTTGTTTTTGATAATTTCTACGTTTTTGTGATCGTTGCTTCGTGTTCTTCAAAACCCATGTCTGAATTTCTGTTTCTGTTGAAGATTATGAAATGTGCCATTGATGATTATATGAGCTTTGTAATGTTTTTATATGGATTATGAAAGATATATGTGAGATTATCATGCTTCGTTTTAGAATTTTTGATGGAATAGAGATATTTGGGCTAATTTGGGAAAATGAGGTTTTGAAAGACTAAATTGTGAATTGAATATGTTATTTGGGTTTGTTTGGACTCAATGTATATTTGGCCAAGCTATAGCCTTAGTGAATTTTGCATATTTGTGATTTTGTGAAAAATAGACTAAATTGTCAAAGTGTGAAAATGTAAGGGCTAAAATGCAAAGTTCCTTAAATATGTGCTCATGGATTATTTTGCATGAAATGAATGATTGAATGGTTGAATTTGAATTGTATTAGATCAAGAACAAAGAAAATCGAACTTAGATTGAGGAAAGTCCAAAATAGTTGAATAGTCGACTCGTTTCTGTCCGAAATTCATACGAGGTAAGTCAAATTACAATTACGTGTTAAATTGACTAAATTGTGCGCATACAAACTATAATTTGTATTTGACTGCCTTGAAAGCCTGATGAATAAATTTCGAGTAAACTCCGATAATATGCTAGTATCTGAAAAGCTCTGTATATTTCTAAAAGAATGTTGACATTGATCTGAGATATCGTGTAAGACCATGTCTGGGACACAAGCCTCGAGTTGAGATTTACGTGTAAGACCATGTATGGGACATAGGCATCGTATCTAATTTCGTGTAAGACCCTGTCTGGGACAGAGGCTTCGATACTGAATTACATGTAAGACCACATCCGAGACGTCGGCATTGTACCCATTTATGAGTATCTGTATCGTTTCTGAACCGTCTGATGATAGAGTACGAGATATGGAAATGAATATATGAAATGTATAATCTATACAGGTATGTTTGTATCGTACTAAATTTCTAAATATGGAAAACTCTATTTCTGTGAAATAATGATTGCGAAGTATGTATAAAATCATGGAAATGAACCATGACATGTATACAAGCAAATGAGCATAGTTAGGCTCATGAACTATTCTGTGAAATGGCTATGAATTCTTGCTGTTGATTTCTACTTTATATGCTTTAATAGTTAAACCAATTGTATTTGGCTTACTAAGCTCTTTGTAGCTTACTTTGTGTGATTTCTGTCTATTTTACTGTTACCGTAGCTACTGAAGGCTCAGAGATAGTCGAGGAATTGTCACCATACCATCGAACTCATTTTGGTACTTTTGAATGTGTAAATATTTTTAAGTATGGCATGTATAGGCTAGAATGTCTATGTATTTAAGCTTTGATATGTATATATGTTATGCCATGAGAGTTGGCTAGAAAATGGTATGTTTGTGCCTAGTTTTGGTAAATGGTTTGTGATGCCAAATTGTGTATGCTTGTAATGGTTATATGGCCTTGTATGTGGTGGTCATTTTGAAATATGCCAAGTTGAGGAATGGTAAGTTTAAGCATGTTCTGAGCATGAAATTGGCTGAGAATTTTAGTATAAATGTTGATTAAAGTTGCTTGTAGGAATGACCCAAAAAGGGTTGGCAAGTTGGCTTAAACCAAGCCTGCATTGTGCCACACGGTTAGTGAACATGGGCGTACCTTATGGCTATGTATGCAAAGTAGTAACCTCTTAAGACCACACGGTTAAGACACATGGCCGTGGGATTAAGTCAGTAGCTAGCTAAGTATCACATGGCCATGGCACATGGCCGTGTCTATTGGCTGTGTGTAAAAGTTAGTATATATACTCTGTTATGGCACGATTGGATTACATGGGCATGTCTGGTGCCTGTGTAAGGCACACGGCCTGGTCACACGGGCATGTGACCTCAATAGAATTGAAAAAAATTTCTAAGTTTTGAAAATTCTAAATGTGTTCGGTTTAGTCCCTACCTTTTACTAAAAGTATGTCTTAGGTCTTGGAGACCTCCATAACAGATGAATTGTTGAATTGCTTATGTAATAATATTATGTGATATATGTGATTTTGTATTGATATGTGATGTTCTGTCTATCTGGTAATGCCCCTTACCTATTCCAGCAACGGTTACGAGATAGAGGTGTTACAAAAATAAACAGATTCGATTGTAAAGGCAAATTGAGTCTGAGATTTATTGGGCTGTATGAGATTATAGAGCGTATTGGGCCGGTTGCTTGTAGACTGTTGTTACCACCTGAGTTAGAAAAGATCCATAATGTATTCCATGTTTTGATGCTTCGTAGATATCGATCTGATCCCACACATGTGATTAGTCCGTCAAAATTTGAAATTAAGTCTGATATAACATATGAGGAAGAACCGATTCGTATTCTGGCTCGCAAGGTTAAAGAATTGCGAAATAAGAAAATTTTGCTAATTAAAGTAATGTGGCATAAACATCGAGTTAAGGAAGCAACGTGGGAGTCAGAGGATGCAATGAAAGAGCGTTATCTGAACCTATTCACCGGTAAGATTTTTGAGGACGAAAATCCCTAAGGGGAGAGTTGTAACATCCTAATTTAGACCCTATTTGAAACGGTGGTTTCGGGACCACAAATTTGAGTTAGAAAAATATTTTAAAATTATTTTTTGTGTTTATTATGTGTGAATTTTATATGAGAAATTTTCGTGATTTAATGTTGTCATTTGAGTGTTTGATTTAATAAAAGGGCTTAATCGCGTAAAATGAAAATTTAGTGGTTAAATATGTAGGGGCCGAATTGAACTTGTCTTAGTAATATTAAGTATTTATAATGCAACTATGCCATTTAATATAGGAGTGGACAATTTTGGACATGTTTTATATGGTTTTCTAGTTAAATTTTAAAGGTTAAATATGTAAAATAGTAAATAATATATATGATATATTATAACATAAATTAAAAGCCATAAGTGTTCATATTCTTTCATGACCGAATATAAAGAAAAGGAAAAAGAAATAAAGCTTCCATAGGTTCGGCCATTGTTGATAGCTTAATCAAGGTATGTAACTTGCTTTGTTTTAATAATTTTTACATTTTTAAGATCGTTGCTATGTTATCTACAAAGCCCATGCTTGAATTTTTGATTTTGCTGAATATTTTGAGTTATGCCATTGATGAATATTTGAGCTTTGTGATGTTAGTTGATGAAATATGAAAGATATGTTTTGGATTGATATGTTTTGTATTGGAATTTTTGATGATTTTGTGTAATTAGGACTAAATTAAAAAAATAATAAATTGAGGGACTAAAATGTGAAATAAATGAATGTACTCAAAGTTTGCATGTTTTGCGTTTTGTGCAATTTGGACTAAATTGTAAAAAGTGTAAAATGTCAGGGTTAAAATGGTAATTTGCCCATTTATGTGTTTTTGGACTAAATTGAGTGAAAATATGTTTGAATAAGTTTAATTTGAATATGTGTAGATCAAGAACCAAAGTAATCAGATTTGGACCAGGGGAAAACTAAAGTTGTCGAATAACCACCCCGTTCTGATTGTCATCGTCCGAGGTAAATTTATAAGCAAGTAAATGCTGTTAATTTTGAACATATATAAGTTTTAAATGCTGAATTGAATATTATGATTATATATACATAGTGACCAAATGTCTATATGTTTGAGAATTAAGTTTACGAGTTGATTCGACTGAGTTACGAAGTCCGAAAGCCCCGTACGAACCTTAGGAATAGCTAGGATACATATGTCATGACATAGGATTTCTGAGATGTATTCTCTGTGAGAGTATGCCCAAAGATCAATCACGAGATGCTTGTAATAACATACTTGGTTTATCATGTTTATTAATAATAAGGCGTTGCCATTATTATTTCAGTTTCTTTTCTGTGTGCATAAATAAACTGTTTTATAATAATGTTCTGAGAATAATATGATTATTCTTAAAAGATCCTTAGTCAAGTATTATTGTTGGCTAGGGCAATAATAATGCATTAAGACTAACATGTAGTTGATTGATGATAAACAGTAGTCATTGATATGGAGTGTCAGAATCAATGCATGAATATGTGTGTTAGAGAACAACATATTGGATTGACCCGCTATGAGTATGTTTCTTGGATTATTATGTAATTGTCACAACATTACTCATAGTGATTAATATGTATATGATCCTCATACTTGAGATCATCTTTATCCCAACATCGTGAGTTGTATATTTTGATGCAGTTAAACAAACATCGTAACTGGTTGTTCTATAAAGACTGATGTTGGATATACCACAATCTATGTTGAGGGATATAGTTGATCAATATAGGATAAGTCCCTCCTACATAATGGGAGTAATATTTCAAGCCAGTTGATTGAGTGAGGCTAGAAATGCATGGCCATGCTCAAATAAGTTGATATGAGATGTCATACTTATTTGTGTATCATAGTCTACTCAAGGTATCAAGAAACATGGGATGGACTATGCAAGTGTGACTATTCCATGACTTGTGTCCATTCCAAAGATATAGGACTTAAGGATTAATGCATGAAAGGTTAATCATAAAAGGTTATGTCGAATCATGACTTCTTGTAACTTAGGTAGCATTGATGCATTGCTAGATGCCACTCATTGTTTGTAACATTAGATTCATTCTAATATTACTGCTAACGTTACAAAAACCTATAGGGTCACACCCTATGGTTGAAATGAACGAGGTAAAACATAGTTGGTATATTGCTTGGTTGTCACATGAATTAAATTAATTATAGAATTAATTTAATTGGGCAATCAAATTGTTGAACATACTATATGTACAAGGATGTTGTACACATAATCAGAACATAATTTTATTGATATATGAATTTAGTTAGTATATAAGTTTAAATAAATATAGTTTACCGAAATATTTATTATAATTAATGTAATTATATTTTTTCGGTTAAACATTATTATATTTAATTGAATGATAATTATTATGTTCGGATTAATTTTAATGAATTAAAATTTGTTATAAATATATACCAATTAAGAGGGAGTTATATATAGAAAGGGTAAAAACCCTAAAAAATATATATAAAAACTAGCCCGAAAATATGCAAGGTGGTCTAGCAGCCGTTTAGCAAAATACTCTCTGAAAATAGTTTTCTGGGATTTATACCGTTCATTGTCAATCGGGTGAACTACGTAGAGGCCGACATCGGAAAAGGTTGCGGCTTGGTTCGATAGTGGTTCAGCATTCCTGTTGCCTAGGCGTCGTTGTCTACTCAGATTGAAGTTTCAGTAATTTCAAAACCCTTTTTATCACCCCGATTCGTTCCTTACACATGGATCCTTGGTTTGGGTCGCCAAAATGTTTTAATTATTTTATTTTTCTGTTGCGCCTTGGAAGCACTCGCGTTCCAACATTCTCGTGTAAGGCCACGTATGGGACGTGGGCATCGATATATGTGGTTATGTGTAAGACCATGTCTGGGATATCAGCATCCTATTTGATTCGTGTAAGACCCTGTCTGAGACAATGGCATTGATATGAGATAGCATGTAAGACCACATCTGGGATGTTGGCATTGTTCGATATATGTGATTATTCAAGTATCCTATTCAATTCCGAATAGTTCAACGGGCAATGATAAGTTGTGTTTGAAGGTGTAAAATGAGCTAAAACGATTAGGTATGAGTTAGTTGATCATGTAACACCCCAAAATCCTGAACTTTCTTATTATTTCAGTTTTGATAAAATGTGTGCTTAATATTCCTAGTTAACTGCTAATTATGTGTTAATAGGCATGGGTTAGTTTTGGGGTTCTAACTTAAGGGTGAAGGAAATTATAGTTTAATAATCAAAAGAACCTTGTTGGAAAGTAGGTGGGTTTTTAAGTAAATGAAGGAGGATTTGGACACAAGAAAGCCTTATGTTGGAGTGGCAAGTGGCGTCACATGTGGGGCTTAGAGGTGGCGTCACATGCATGACAAGGAGGTCTGGGGTTCTAGTCCCTCTTTGTAACAACCCGATTTAGGGCTTAGTCGGAACACTGGTCTTAGGACCACAAATCCAAAGATATAAAAATTATTTATTATTTTTATGAGGTTATAGCGCGACTATATTAGTGAATGAAAAATTTGGTGAGTTAATTTTAATATTTTCAAGCCCGATTGCGAAAAAGGACTAAATCGCAAAAAGCACAAAAGTTACATTTTAGTACCCAAATGTGTTAAATAGCTAGAAAATCAAAATTGAGGGCTTTTAAAGGGAAATTACACCATTTTTCATAGTGTTGGCCGGCCATGTGATGGATTTTAAACAAATAGTCAAAGTATTAGGTAGATGATGTCATGATTTGGTGATAAAATAATGCCTAAAAGCCTAGCTATCATTTTCTTCTTCTCCATCTTCTTTCTTCACCGAAATATCATCAAATATTGAGGTTTGAAAGCTCAAAAATATACAGCAAGTTAAAGCACTCATAAATAAAGATTTTTCAAAACCGAGCCTAGACTGGGCAAAGTCAATCAATCCGATTAAGTTGACTAGTTAAATACTTTTTGTAAACTGAGGTAAGTTGTATTATACAACTATATTATTTATGCATGTGTTCGATTGTTATTGATTTGATATAGCATAAATTTCTAGAATTGGAACTAAGTATATGTATTTATGATTGAGAAAGTCGAAAGATCCAGTAAGAACCCCAGGAAACAAACCGGATATTCATGCCATGACATGGGGTTATGTGAAAGCCAGTATAAGACCATGTCTGGGACATGGCATCGGCATTGAGATGAGGGCTAGTGTAAGACGTGTTTGGGACATGCATCAGCCGCATCATGATAGCTCGTGTAAGACCACGTCTGGGACATGGCATCGGCATAGAGGTGAGTGCCAGTGTAAGACATGTCTAGGACATGGATCGGCCTTGATGATGTTAGCCAGTGTAAGACGTGTCTGGGACATGCATTGGCTAAGTTTCGTGCTAGTGTAAGACATGTCTGGGACATGCATCAGCACGTATACACGAGAACTAGTGTAAGACCATGTCTAGGACATGGCTGCGGCAACTTAACCCTTGTTTGAGGCTTATAGAAAATCTGGTAGTATTCCAAAAGGTCCAACTTTAAGAGTTAAGAAAGAGATTTAATAAGGAAAGTATGATAATGTTGTAAGTGTTACAGGTACCTATTTGGTAGGCATGAGTAATGAGCTCAATTAGCAAATATGATTTGAGTTGATGGCAATGAGTAAGTCCAGTTTATACTTACCTTTGAGCTATGAGCATAATTGATAAATGGTGAACTTGTTTTTGTATATATATATATTTATATGCAACTTACTAAGCTTTATGCTTACTCTCTTTCCTTTCCTTTTCTTTTAGTTTGCCATTTTGCTCGAGGATCCCTTGAAGTCAGAGATATCGATCACACTATCAGCTGTAATACTCGGTATAGTTGGATTTATAATTTTGATTATGACATGTATAGGGCTAGACTAGGGAGTTGTATTAGTGAGAATTGTTTATATATATTGGCTTAAGATAAAAGCCCTTCATTTTGTATTAAGCCTAGATAATGACTATTATTCATTTTGGCAAATGTATATGATGTTCCTTCTATGGATGAATTGATGTCTTTTGGGATGGAATTAGCATATTAAAATGATCTTGTGTAGGTTGTGCAAATTAGGTCGCAAAATGGCTTGGAAGATAGCCTAGTTTGTCCACACAGGCAAGACACACGGACGTGTGTTTAGACCGTGTGTGACACACGGCTCAGTCCCATAGGTGTCTGTTATGGCCGTGTGTCCCCCTCCATTTAAACTTTTAAATCAGTATTTTCCATGGTTAGGCGACATGGGCGTGTCCCGTAGCCGTGTCCATAAGTCAGTATTGATCACAGGTAGGCCACACGGGCGTGTGTCATGGCCATTCCCTAAAGTCAGTGTCGCACACGGGCTGAAGAAGTGGGCGTGTTTCGAGTCACACTGGCGTGTGGAACCCTAAAGCATGAATTTCACCAAGTTTTTCTTAAATTCTCAGTTAAGTCCAAATCGTCTCGAATGTATGTTTTGGGCCTCGTAAGCCCATTCAAGGAACTAATTGCTTATGAAAGAAAAAGTTTTAAAATTTATCAAAATTTTACCACCCGATTTTGTATTGTTGATTGAGTTAAGTCAAGTAACACCTCGAACCATGTCCCGGAGTCGAATATGGGCGAGGGGTGTTACACTCCTTGATTAAAAGGAGGATTTATTTTTTCTCTGTAGATGGTCAGTAGTGGCATTTGATATGAACTCCGTAGAGAGTGATAAGAGGAGAAATTTAAGGAAGGGATTAAGGAGCTATCAGGGAGGAAAATTAGGAGATGACTAGTGAAGAGAGGTGGAGCCAAATTGGGAATTTGGGGATAGGAAATTCATCTATAGTCTATATATAGGTGCCGATTGTGGGGATTCCAGGCTAATGCCAAATTCTCCCTCTCTATGTTACAAAAAACACCTTTCTCTCCAAACATCTAAAAGCCAAAATCCATTGTTCTTCCTCTCTTACTTTGTGCCAATTTTCCATTCTCCCTCTACTCAAATTCTCTTTGATTAACCATTGGTTTACCCGATTCCTTCTTCTCTTCTTCTTTAGGCCGAATACCTTCTGTGCTGCCACTACTCCCTCTACTTCGGCCAATTCTAGTGTAAGTGCTTGCTTTTTCAATCAGTTTTTGCTAGTATAGATTACTCTTGTTCCTTACTCCTTCTAAATCAATTTTGGTAGGGATTAGTATTGAATCTCAGTCTTTTGGACCTCTGTCGATTTGCTCCTTTGGTGTTGGGACTTTGGTAAGTGTTCTTCACTTTGGTAAGAATTGGCCGAATGGGCTTTAGTAGGAAAGGGTGACTTAAGTTGGATAAAAGTCACCCATTATGTTTTTAACGATAAAGGTTAATGCAGATCTGGGAAGTACTCGTGATTAGTGATCAAAGGGAAGCTATTAAGGCTTGGCGTTTCAGGTAAGGTTAAGGTGAGATTTCAGGTTTTGTTAAAGGTATTCGATAAGTATGTGTGATTAATCATTGAGTGACATTGATTGTAGGTCCGTGGCTAGGGAGATTGCAGCACGCTTTACTACCAGGTGTGTACATACACTGCACACACAAAGTAGATCGGTAAATCCCGAAATATCGAAAAGTTGAAATTTTGGCTACAATAGACTTGCAAGTGCGCGAACACTAGTAAGGGGAAACCGATAGGTTATTAGAGGACCTATGAGCGACACCATGGACTTGGGCCGTGTTTTGGCCAACTGGGCCAAAATAGGCTAAATGGGCCCGATGGGCTGTAGGGCCCATAATAGGCAAAATTGGCAACTTGATACTAAGTGATTAGAAGTTGTATGAAAACATGACTATGAATGTGATTTGGGCCTAATGGGCCATACGAATGTGATTTGGGCCTAATGGACCATATGAATGAGATGGGCCTAGTGGGCCATATGCATGGATGTAGACTTGTTTGGGCTTTGTAAGGGGGTTATGTGACAGCCTTAAAGTGACCCTAGTCGGAAAGTGGTTTCGAGTCCGCTAAATCGAGTCACCAAATTATTTGAATATGATATTTATTGTCTAAAATATGTTAATATGAATGTGTGAAAGTTTTAAACTTCGATTTAGTAAATTGCATGTGAATTTAGTCAATAGGACTTATGTGTGACACTTTTGAAATGTGGTAGGTCAAAACATAAGGATCTATTAGTGTATGTAATAAAAAGGGCGGACTTGCATGTCAATTTCCCCCCCAATTAGTAGTGGCCGGCCATGACAAATAGGGTGGACAAAGTGTGATGGGCAAAACATGTCATAAACATGTTATCTTGGTGTTTCATGGGAGGAATGATAAAATAAGGAGCATGGTAATAAAATAATGGAAGGGAAAATGATGAAAACAAAGAAAAAAAAAGTGTCCATCCTTTTACATTTTTTGGCCGAAAGTTCTAAGGAGGAAGGAAGAAGGAAGGTGCTCTCTTGCTTCATGTTCAGCTTGGAAGAGGATTAGGAAGAGGTTCGGCCATACTTGTATCTAGGTTAAGGTATGTTGATGTTGTTCCATGAGATTCATGCATGATTTTAGTTGTTAGCTTGAGTTCTACCTAGCCCATGGTTCAAATCTTTGCTATGTCATGGAGATGATATTCGGCTAAGGTGGATTGGTGTTGATGTCATTTGCATGCTAAAAGTGAAGCTTTGTAAGGATACATGTGAGGGTGGATTGATGACTTTTGAATTTTCTTTTTAGCATTGTTGAGTTAGACATTAAGTTCTTTGTTTAACCATGACCAAAATTGAAATGGTATGGTGTTTTGATGCATTCGGCCATGGTAGGAAGTAGAAGAGAAATATGGTTGTTGTTCACGTTATTAGGATGAGAAATGGTAGTAAGGTGAAGTGCAATTGTTAGTGTTTGATTTACTAGTGTATATAGTTGTACTAGCCGAGTTTTGAAATTGAAAAAGGGCTTGAGCACCATGTGTGGTATTGAGATTGTTTGAGTAAATTCATAGTCATTTATATGATGAATTCAGTTGTAGATATACATGCTTGAATAAGATGCACGCATGAATGAATAGATGGATTGGTGTTGCATGTGTTCGGTTATAGGTAAGCATGATGATGAATCTATCTTGACTTGGATAATCGGCTCAAGGAGAAATTGCTAAAGTGCTTAGTAATTGATATTAGGTTAATGATGTGTGTTTTCGGTCATAAAGGTGCACATGAGGAAATGTTAGATTAATTGTATTAAATTACTCAATGTGATTAAAAATGCGTATGACCATTTTGTATTTGAGCTAAAAGTGGCCATATGACCTATCGAACTCCTTGTCATATTCGGCCATAAGCTAGCATAATGAGACTTTAATAAGTTAAATTTGTTTGAATTAGCTCAAGAGCTTAGAGGACCAAAGTTGGATAAGGGAAAGGAAAAAGTGATCGAATAGCCGCCGAAATCGTTCGACAACATCCGAGGTAAGTTTTCGAGTAATGAAACTTAGATTATGATTCGATTAGATTATGTTATAAGCAAATCAAAATCATACCCTTTGTATGTAGCTTTTGAGCTGAAAATGTTAATGCTTAATACGTGACTTGTGTTTGAACTCTAATTATGAAAATGAGATATAAATGTGTCATGATTTATTGATATGTGCGTGAATATTCAGATGATAACCGGGCTAAGTCCCGAAGGCATTTGCGCTAGTGACTAGTTCTGGGCTAAGTCCCGAAGGCATTTGTGCGAGTTACTATATCCGGGTTAAGTCCCGAAGGCATTTGTGCGAGTTACTATATCCGGGTTAAGTCCTGAAGGCATTTGTGCGAGTTACTATATCCGGGCTAAGTCCCGAAGGCATTGGTGCGAGTTACTATATCCGGGCTATGTCCCGAAGGCATTCGAGCGAGTAGCTATATCCGGTTAAATCCCGAAGGTACTTGGCTTGGGAATGAGCGACCTTGCTGTAATAGTTTCAATTAATACGCTCATAAAATCCCAGCAATGAGGTATGTTTCGTATATGCATTGAATTAGTTGATCCCTTACAAATAGTATTCGCTCAGTCGATAAATGAGCTACCGGCCTTTAGCTAAGTTGATCTTTTGTGTATGAATATAAGGGTTGGTACTGTGAAGTAAGTATGATATTGAGAATTTGTGCATATGAAATTATCCGTTTAGCCATATGAATGCTACACTTTAGTTGTGTCTAATTTCATGGCTCAAAACTTACTAAGCATTAAATGCTTACTCCGTTTCTTTGATTCTCTGTTTTATAGATTTTGGTTCGTCAGCTATCGGACTCGGGATTGTCGAAGTCGAAGTCGTCCACACTATCAAAGCCCCTTTTGGTACACTTTCGGTTGAACTTTGAAATAGCATGTATAGGACTACCCTTTTTGATGTTGGTCATGTACCTTTCGGTATTGTACAAATTTGGATAGCCATGCGAAAATGGCTTATATATATTTTTGAGCATAACATTATAATCATTTTGTATGTATATGATTATTGAGAGGTGTGGATATGCTTGGCAATGATTGGTCATTGGAATGGTTAATCACGATCATACTTTGTGCTATATATGCTAAAGGGTTAGTTGAATCATGGAAACTATGTAATAGGTGAAGTCTACCTTAAAGGCAGATGCTGACAGCAGCAGTGATGTGAATTTGAAAAATCAGTAAAAATAATAGGAATGGAATTAAATAGTGAATAAATTATGTAATCGAACCTTGATGAATCTACTTCCATATGGAAGAAATGAAACGGTCATATAAGTCGTAGTTTAAGGGATATTTAAGTTTTCGTGGGACAGGGCCAGAGCGATTTCTGGATCCCATGATCTGACTTTGGAAATTCATTATAAATTAACCAGAGATAATTAGAAGTCAAGCCATATATTTATAGATTCCTTTTTTAGTCTAGTTTCATTAGAAACAAACGGAATAAGTATTAAAGCCCTGTATAAGGAGTTATCTAAGTCACAATGCAGGAAGGTCAGTGTAGTCGAACCCTGTAATAGGGGAGACTTTAACTAATAAACTGTACTAATTGGCTTGACCAAAAATTCTATAAAAATATTTGTGGATGGATATATGAGTGTAGTTTCAGGGAAAAATTACGAAACTGATTTTTGAGTTTTGGAACTCAAGATATGATTTTTAAGGTGACAGTGACGCAGTTAGCCAGCTGTCTGGAAATTTTTAAAATGGACTGTGAACATACATGAATTATGTCTGTTAGCACCTCGTGGTCGCTTCCGACAATGGTCTCGGGTACGGGGTGTTACAGGTTATGGGCCTAGTATCTAAAACTGATTAAATGAACATAAAACTTAATTAATTAATTGCGACCGTGGACGAGTCATAAGGTTAAGTTGTGATAATGGATATATGCATGTCTAGGATTGTATCTAGGGAGAGCTTGGCACTTAAGCGGTCTTAATGACTCACCTCCTCTTCTCTGGAATCCTACCTGGTCCATAGTGTCTGTTCACTTTAGCCAACGAGGACTTGTTAACGGGCCAATGTAAGTAATAAACCCATAATAAAGAGAAATTACCGGAATGCCCCTAAGGGCGAAAAATAACCAAAATGCCTCTATGTGTTGAAGGTAAGATTTACGAATGTTACATGTATATCTGCTGCATTCATAAGATATTCTGTTTAGGTTGTATATGGGTTGGAAATTATGGAACGGAGGAAGTATATGAGGATAGCATGGTTGCTTAACAACTGTGGATCCACCGACGGCTATTTAGCCCAATATGTGATTAGCAGCTTGCTGCAATGAGGGTAGTACCGCAACTGGGCTACCATTCATGTGTATCGGATGGGTGAGTCAATATTTCTATCCCCAGATGATGTGTACCGAGGGACAGAGTTGGTGTATAGTGGTTGGAATATTGGGGTGGGTTGCATAGTATTGCATGTATGACATTATGGTGATTGATGATTGTTAAGACTTTTCGAGGGTTGTACACACTAAGTTTTTGTAAACTCACCCTCTTTTTTATTTTTCTCAGGTGATGGAGGGACTCTGAGGTAGCCAGCTAGCAAGACGACTTGGACATTTTTTTTATAGTTTCTAGTTTATTAAGTTATCTCAGACCGGATTGTAATAGGGCCTTTCCTCTGGTTATTATTCCAAATTAGGACTATTATTTTTATGCTTTATATTTATTTTTGAACATAGGTTCCTAAACCTTAACCATTTTTATTGAATACTACGTTTCCGTAACTCATTTTTTAAATGACAAGTTTTTATTCATTATCTGTTTTAAACAAAGCTTCTGCAACTGAAAAGAGACTTTACAAAATAATTAAGGGTTTTCATTCTAAGGAAGGGTTTTCAATGAAAACAAGGTTTTCGATAAAACACTTTGATGTGACACGCTGGATCTGGTCATAACGTCCGGGCCAAGTTTAGGGTGTTACATTTAGTTGTATCAGAGCCCAGGTTGCAAAACTTGGGCTGTGAAGTAGGCCTTATTATTTGGGTTTTGTTTTTTGTTTTAAAAATTTCACAATGTTTTGGAAGAAAAAAAATCTTGCTGTGCAGTACGCCGAGCCTCCGACGTCGAGCCAAGTAAATTCTTTTACTATTAAGCTTGTTTAATTTGATATACTGTAAATAGTTAGTGGGCTACTTTAGATGATTATACGAAGGTTTTTAGATTGAAACTGAAGCCCGTAGGACCTTGAAACTGTAGAGGATTTACGAAAACAACCTTCTTTTTAATACATTCATAAAACATCGATTTAATTATTGAAATTAACTAAAACTTCAAAAAATTTCTAATCTAGATAATACGTGAATCAACGATGAGTACTAGAAGAGGTGCAAGAGGCCTTGGCCGTGGCCGCAGAAGTGTTAGGGCTGAATCGTCGGCATCAGGCCATATGTCCAATTTTGGAGTAGAAGAGGCTCCAGCCTCACCCGTGGCTGGGACTGGACTGTATGATCGGGCCGCGGGGGATGATGCATTGTGATACGTGATATTCGTGACAGGTTTTAAAAATTTATAGTTAATCGCTCTTGAAACTAACTATTATCATAATGAAGGAAAGTGTACCTATCGAACAGTAGTATAGTTTTAGCAAGACCGGATTGTCGAACCCAAAGGAACCAAGAGTACTAGTAATTACTTTCTTTTTATTATCTAGCTTAAAAATTAAGGGATTTGATTATCTAAACTAATTAATTAAACAAAGGGTGCACAGAGAGAAAATTGGGGAAAAGCTTTTGGGAAAACTCGATTGATTAAGACAATACCCAAGGAAAAATCCACCTAAACTTCACTTGTTATCTAACTCTGAATCAGACAATTTATTCATTTGACTTGATCTGTAGAAATCCCTAAGTTATATTATTATCTCTCTCGAGACTAATAACATCTAACCCTAGGTTAATTAATTGAAACCCCTTTCTAATTAACACCCTAGTGTTGCATTAACTCGATCTATGGACTCCCTTATTATGTTTCACCCTAATCCAGTAAAATCTTGTCACCCTATCTCTAGGTGTACAATCTATTCCGCTTAATTCCGACAAATTTACTCTTAGACAAGGACTTTTGCTCCTCTGAATAAGCACATTAACTTGAATCAATATCCTGGAATATTAAAACAAGAACTAAGAACACATAATTAAGAACAAGTCAAATATTTATCATACAATTCAGATAATAACAAGATCCGTCTTAGGTTTCATTTCCTCTTAGGCATTTAGGGGGTTTAGTTCATAATTATGAAAGAAAAAATCTCAAAAGAGTAAAGATAACAAAACATAAAGAAAACCCAAAACTCTTGAAGGAAATTGAAGGGAGATCTTCAGTCTTGACGAAGAATCTGACTTTTGAGATGGATCAATTGGCTTTCTTTGAGTAATTCCTTGCCTCCTCCTTCGTGTCCCCTTTTCTAGTGCCTCCTTAGTGTTTAAATAGGCTTTAGAATGCCTATGAGTCCTTAAAAGTGGCCTTTTCCAAATAGGACTATACTTGGGCTCGACAGGGACACGCCCATGTGACACGCCCATGTGCGATTGCTTTAGACCGTGGTCAAGGCTGTTAAATAGGCACGGGCGTGTGGTCTACCCGTGTAAGTCATTCTTCAATTCTGCCAAATGGACACGACTATGTGGACTACCCGTGTGAGGAAGTCCAGGTCGTGTTGATTTCTCACGTTGGTCCATTTTCTCCGTTTTCAGCCCGTTTCTCGCTCTTTTTATTCTCCTATGCTCACCTAAGTATAAAACATGAAATTAAAGGATTAGGAGCATCGAATTCACCAAATCTAAGGAGAAATCATCCATAAATGTGGTAAGCATAGGATAAAAATATGTATAAATATGGTTTATCACATTATCACAGGCAATGTTGAGGATTTTGAAAAGGGTCGCAGGGCTGAATAATGGCACGGGAAATCGAGGGCCCATTTCGGAGCGACTTCGATCAAATAGGGCTGAGATCTTCAAGGGCGTGGCTGGTGTGGCTCCTAACGTGGCTAAATACTGGTCGAAGGCCATTGAAAGGATATTGGAAGAGTTACACTGTTCACTTGAAAAAAAGTTGAAAGGGGCAGTGTCGCTACTTTGGGAAGAAGCTTACTAGTGGTGGTTGACGGTGAAAGAGGGTACCCAACCTGAGCAAGTCACTTGGGAGTTTTTCAAATCTGATTTTCAAGGAAAGTATGTGGCTGCGAGTAATGTGGATGCTAGAAGGAAGGAGTTTCTGAACCTGACCTAGGGAAACAAATCTGTGGTGGAGTATGAGGCGAAATTTCTACGCCTTAGTAGGTATACAAGAGCTATGGTGGCAACAGACTACAAGCGTTGCTTTAGGTTTGAGGATGGTCTTAGGGATAGCCTCAGAGTATTGATAGCCCTACAAAAGGAGCGGGTTTTCTCAGAGTTGGTTGAGAAAGCAAAAGATAGTAGAGGAGGTGAAGCACACCTAACGCTTAAATCGGGAAAAAGAAAGGGGTAAGAATAAAAGGGAAGCTGAGACTCCTAGTATGGGACAGAGGCCTAGGGCTAGGGCCAGAGTTAATGGGCCAGTTAGAGTAGGGTCCCCTGCTATTAATCCAGGGGTGCCACCTTGTGCTGATTGTGGGAAAGGTCATGTAGGCGAGTGTTAGAAGAGGACGAGATCTTGTCTAGCTTGCGGATCTATGGAGCATAGGATTAAGAACTACCCTAGAATGCCAGTTCAAGTGCCAGGCGTGGGCCGAGGTGGTGTTTAGCCACCAAGGGGTGGTGAGTTGCAGCCAAGGGCCCAAGGGTAGGCTAAGGGCGGTAACGACAATGGAAATGGACATGGAGCACCAGTCGAAAATGCAGGCCATGCTGAGGCGAGACAACCAACTTTGGTTTATGCTGCTCATCACCGAAAAGACGGGGATGCCCCAAATGTGATAACAGGTATGTTAATTATACATGAGTCACCTCACACTGCATTGATTGATATTGGATCGACACATTCATATGTTGCATGCAATATGTCTGAACCTTTGGGTGATATGTTTGAAATTAATGCGAATGAGATTACTATAATAAGTCCATTAGGTCAGCCAGTGGGAGTGAATAAGTTGTTTAGGGAGGTACCCTTAGTAGTCTAAGGGGTTACCTTATTAGCGGATTTGATGGAACTACCGTTTAGCGAGTTTGATTTAATCTTGGGTATGGATTGGTTGGTGAAACACCGAGCCTCCTTGGATTGCTCTGCAAAGCGAATGGTGTTAAGAACGACGGAGGTAAGGAGGTGGTGGTGATTGAGGAATGCCAAAATTATCTGTCTAATGTGATTTCGGCATTAAGGGTTGAGAAGTTGGTACGAAAGGGATGCAAAGCCCTTTTGGCTCATATTAGCGATACGGAGGTTGAGAGCCCTACTGTTAAGGAGTTAAGAACAGTTAAGGAATTTCCTGAAGTTTTTCCCAATGAGCTTCCAGGGTTGCCACCCAGCAGAGAAGTAGAATTTAGAATCGAGTTCTTACCTGGTACGTCTCCGGTGTTGATCGCCCCTTATCAGATGGAACTGAAGGAGTTGGTAGAACTTAAGGCACAGATTCAGGAATTGTTGGATCGAGGATTTATCCAACAAAGTGTGTCTCTTTAGGGAGCATCAGTGTTATTCATAAAGAAGAAAGATGGGACGTTGTGAATGTGCATCGACTACTGGCAATTGAACAAGTTAAATATTAAGATCAAGTACCCTCTATCGAGAATCGATGGCCTTTTTGATCAGTTTAGGGGAGCTTCCATTTTCTCGAAGATTGATCTGCATTCGGGGTATCACCAATTGAAGGTTAAGGAAGTAGATGTTTATAAGACAGCTTTCAGAACTCGTTATGAGCACTATGAGTTCTTAGTGATGCCATTCAAGCTGACGAACACACTTGCTTCCTTCATGGACCTCATAAATCGGGTCTTCCAACCCTCCCTGGATCGGTTCGTGGTAGTTTTTATAGATGAAATTTTAGTGTACTCAAGAGATGAGGATGGGCATGATGCACACTTAAGGATTGTGTTGTAGACTTTGAGGGAGAAACAGCTGTATGCCAAATTCAGTATGTGTGAATTTTGGCTAAAGGAGGTTACTTTTCTAGGGCATGTGGTGTTAGCTGAGGGGATTAAGGTGGATCCTCGAAAAATTGAAGCAGTGTTAGATTGGAAAACACCCAAGTCAGTATCGAAAATCTGAAGTTTTCTAGGCTTGGCAGGGTACTATAGGTGGTTTATTGAGGGCTTTTCATTCATTGCTACACCGTTAACTAAGTTTTTGAGGAAGGGGGTACCGTTTGAATGGATGGACAAGCAGCAAGAGAGTTTTGGAAAGCTTAAGAAGGTCTTAACTGAGGCCACTGTGTTGATTCAGCCAGAGCCTGGGAAAGAGTTTACGGTTTTTAGTGACGCGTCGCATGTGGGCTTGGACTGTGTATTGATGCAAGAAGGAAAGGTAGTTGCATATGCATCACGACAAATTAAGACTCACGAGGTGAATTACCCAACCCATGACTTGTAACTAGCCGCGGTGGTCTTCGCGCTTAAAATATGGAGGCATTATTTATACGGGCATAGGTGCATAATTTATTCAGACCATAAGAGTTTGAAGTACCTCCTCACCCAGAAGGAGCTAAACCTTAGGTAGCGCAGGTGGGTGAAATTATTGAAGGATTATGATTGTACAATTGAATACCACCCTGGCAAAGGAAATGTGGTAGCTGATGCATTGAGTCGTAATGTTAAGTTAGACTTGAGGGCTATGCTCACCCATTTTAGTTTGTTGGATGATGGTAGCTTGTTAGCTGAGCTTCAAGTAAAGCCAGTATGGGTTGAGCAGATAAGGAGT
Organism: Gossypium hirsutum; assembly: GCF_007990345.1. Classification (NCBI taxonomy): domain Eukaryota; kingdom Viridiplantae; phylum Streptophyta; class Magnoliopsida; order Malvales; family Malvaceae; genus Gossypium; species Gossypium hirsutum. The sequence continues at coordinate 89,294,514 of NC_053428.1, read as the reverse complement.
AAACAATTAGTGGATGAGACTTTGGGTGCTCATTTTAGACAAGTAGGGTGTAACACCCCGAACCCGAGACCGTCGCCGGAGTCGAACACGAGGTGTTAACAGACTTCAAACCACTTATTAAAAATTTCCCAGACAAGCTGCCAATCTGCGTACTAGTCACTTTAAAAATCATATCTTGAGTTCTGAAACTCGAAACCCAGTTCAGTAAATTTTCCCCGGAACTAGACTCATATATCTATATGGTAGAATTTTTGTAGAATTTTTGGTTGGGCCAATTGGTACAGTTTATTAGTTAAAGTCGTCCCTGTTCCTGGGTTCGACTACTCTGACCTTTGTGCATTACGACTTAGATATCCACCTTTACAGAGCTTCAATACTTATTTCGTTTGTTTCTAATGAGACTAGACTCAAAAGGGAATCTATACATATAAGGCATGACTTCTAATTATCTCTGATTAATTTATGGTGAATTTCTAAAGTCGGAACAGGGGATCCAGAAATCGCTCTGGCCCTGTTTCAGAAGAGTTTAATTATCTCCTAACATACAGCTCATATGGTCATTTCGTTTCTTCCATATGAAAATAGACTCATCGAGCTTCGCTTACATAATTTTTTCATTATTTAATTCCATTCCTATTATTTTTAGTGATTTTTCAATCTCATATCACTGCTGCTGCCAGTATCTGTTACTAAAGCAACTATGCCTATTTCGTGATTTCTCCTTGATCTAACTAATAATTCATCATACATATCACAAATTATGATCATGACTAGCCATGCCAAAGGCTAATCATTGTCAAACATCTCCCTACTACACTATTGCCATATCATGAATTTTAGCACCAAAAATAATCAACCATGACATATGGCATAAAAATCGAATAGGCCTCAACTATTATTCAACCAAAACCGAATTGGCCCAATATCAGTCATGACCACATTATAAAACCCATTTACTAAGATTTATAACTAAATATCATAGGACCCAAAGTCCAAATTAACATTTATGCCATTTTCGCATGGCTGAAAGTTTACATACCAAAGTTCAAACACAACATAATAGCCTATACATGCCGAAATGTTCTCCTAGACCGACTAAGAAGAAAGTACCAAAACTTGCTAGCTGGTGTGATGACTTCGATGACGGTCCCAAGCACGCAAAAAGACGAGTCCAGCAAACCTAAAGTAGGTGACAAGCAAACACCGAGTGAGTATATAACTCAGTAAGTCATAAGCATTACATAATCATCCATTAATAAATTATCACATGAGAAAACAAGTGAAAAGGGGTTAATTCTCTCCACCCATACCAACTATGCCATGGTTCCTTAGACCTTTCGGCTCAATATCATACAAAGTACTACATCAATTTTTCATATGCTACTCAACATGGTATTTGAGGCATTTTCCATGGATGCTTTCATTCTCGTTACATTCATGCAACTAAATAACATTCCCTCTATTCCACGATGAATCTCATGTACGTCACTTCAAGTATAATTATCACATAGGTTCAAACTTATCAAGCAAGAATTCCAAATATGAACATAACGTCTATTAGCCACGAACTCAAGACACTTACTCGTCCGCTGTCCGTGACCAACTCAATAAGGTCGCACACTTAGTGTCAATAGTGCTTCAAAAACATATAGTAAGTCCGCACACTTAGTGTTATATAATCAAACTCGCACACTTAGTGCTTACGTAATCAAACTCGCACACTTAGTGCTATATAATCAAACTTGCACACTTAGTGCTATGCAATTTAAACCCGCACACTTAGTGCCAATCTCATGATCATAATTGTTTATACCCGCACACTTAGTGCCGAAATCAACATCTCAATACACCTCACCTCTTTTCTTTTTCATTCAATACTTTCATCACCCCATGCATACGTGTATATATATTTTTATCATTTCATTTGACATAATTACATAGACATTATGACTATTTAAATCAATACCAAATATATGCTTAATGACTTACCTTGTGTTGGGTAAAATAACTCCAAGTCGACTACTCGATGATCTTCAATTTCCCCTTGTTGGACGCCTCTCCTCTAGGATCTTGAGCTTAAACAAATAAATTAACTCATTCAACCGCTTTGCTACATATATTGGTATTCACATTTTAATGATTTTATGACATACGGAATGGCATGGTAAAATTTTTATCTTGCTACCTTGTGTTCTTAGCTATTCGGCTAATAACCTTATGCAATTACCATACTTTCAATAATCTAATCACAAATGCATATGCATACTTGGACATTCGGCAATCACCTTGCTAATTTTATACTCAACATCACATAAGCTCCCAAGTGATGGCCGAATATGTATATCTATACTATCACCTATAATTCCTCAAATCACAACATTTCATCTCATGAACACTTGACCCATTTCTCACAAAAAATGAAACAACAACTAAAATGAACATCCCATTTTTATCCCATATAGCTGATTGCTTCATTTGTTACCCAACTAACAATTCAACAATTTCAACCTCATTACAACCTCTACCTATTCAATATAACATGAACACAATCGTCCACCCCTAAAGTAGATTCGGCAATCACTTAACCCATTTTAACCTCAACTTTCAAGTTAAAAGAAATTAACCACTCACCATCTCCTACATTACTATCCATTTTAATGACATTAACACATCTACTAAGAGTTTCAAACTTCTTGGCCGAATTTCAACCTCAAAATCCTAAGTCTAATCTATAGGATGAGTAGAATTGGAACTAACCATCTCAAACATGCATAAATTTTCAAGAATCATTCAATACATACCTCATTCTAGCCATCTTCCAAGCCAAAATCAAATAACCAAGTCTCCCTTCCTTCTCCTCACTCATGGCAATTGCCAAGAAAAAAAGATGAACACTCCCTCTTCCCTCCTTATTTTATTCACCTTTTTCCTTTTTTAATTCCTTTTTATTTTAATTGTTAACTAAACAAAACATATTAAATTAGAATAAGTGGAGCTCCATCACCCCTTGGCCGGCCACTCTACTTCTTTTGGGTAAATTGACATGCAAAACCACCCTTTTTGGTACATGCACTAATAGACCATTTTAAATTAGCCTATCATATTTCACCATGGCTCATATTGATCCCTATTCAATAATTTCTCATGCAATTGGCAAAATTAGGGAATGAAACCTCCACATATGCATGTACACATATAATAAGCATAGAATATAGCAATTAATTATTTTTATGACTCGGTTTTGTGGTCCCGGAACCACTTTCCGACTGGGGTCACACTAGGGCTGTCACAACTCTCCCCCACATAAGAAATTTTTGTCCCCGAAAATCTTACCAGTGAACAATTTAGGATATCGATCCTTCATAGAGTCCTCAAGTTCCCAAGTGGCTTCTTCGATTCTGTGTTTATTCCACAACACCTTTACTAATGGGATTTTCTTATTTCGCAACTCTTTTACTTCACGCATCAAAATGCGAACCGGCTCGTCTTCATAACTCAAATTAGGCTGAATCTCGATCTCAGGTGGAGTGATCACGTGCGACGGATCAGACCTATATCGTCGAAGCATCGAGACATGAAAAACGTTGTGAATCTTTTCGAGCTCAGGGGGCAAAATTAATCGGTATGCAACTGGTCCAACTCGTTCGGATACTTCATACGGACCGATGAACCTCGGACTCAATTTGCCCTTACGACCAAATCTAAGCACCTTCTTCCAGGGTGAAACTTTGAGAAATACTTTGTCTCCAACCTGATATTCAATGTCTTTTCTTTTCAAATCCGCATACGACTTTTGACGATCCGAAGCGGCTTTCAAACTTTCGCGAATTACTCAGACTTTCTGCTCGGCATCCTTAATCAAATCAACCCCAAGGATCTTACTTTAACTAAGTTCAGTCCAAAATAATGGGGTACGGCATTTATGACCGTATAAAGCCTCGTAAGGTGCCATCTTAATGCTTGACTGAAAACTATTGTTGTAAGCGAATTCGATCAAAGGCAGATATCTTTCCCATGAACCACAAAACTCTAAAACACAACATCTCAACATATCCTCGAGTATCTGAATTATCCACTCAGATTGGCCATCGGTCTGAGGATGGAATGCGGTGCTAAAGTGCATCTTGGTACCCAATGCTTCTTGTAATTTCTTCCAAAATCGCGAGGTAAATCTTGGGTCTCTATCCGACACGATGGAAATAGGTACCCCATGCAACCGAACTATTTGGGAGACATATAATTCTGCCAATTTATCGAGTGAAAAATCCGTACGGACAGGGATAAAATGAGTAGACTTGGTCAATCTATCAACAATGACCCAGACCGAGTCTTTCTTACTTTGAGTCAACGGTAACCCAGATACAAAGTCCATTGTTATTCGATCCCATTTCCATTCGGGTATCATGATTGGCTGAAGTAATCCCGATGGTACTTGATGTTACGCTTTCACTTGTTGACATATCAAACACCTTGAAACAAATTTAGAAATGTCTCGTTTCATACCGGACCACCAAAATTGGCGTTTCAGGTCATTGTACATTTTAGTACTACCCGGGTGGACTGACATTCGACTACTATGAGCCTCATTCAAAATCATCGAAATAAGTTCCGAATTTCTTGGAACACATAATCGACCTCTGAACGTCAAGCAATCATTGTCGTCAATCCGGAACTCCGATTCCTTATTCGAAGCACATTCAGTTCGTTTAGTGACCAATTCAGCATCGACTTTCTGGGATTCAAGTATTTGACGAATCAATAATGGTTTGGCCTCTAATTCAGCTACTAGCACCCTATCGGGTGAGACGGATAAGTGAGCATTCACCGCTCTCAAAGCACACAGTGCTTTCCGACTTAAAGCATCGGCAACCACGTTAGCCTTTCCCGGGTGATAATCAATAACAAGTTCGTAGTCCTTCAACAACTCAAGCCAACGTTTTTGTCGTAGATTTAGATCTCTTTGAGTCATCAGATATTTTAGACTCTTGTGGTCCGAATAAATATGACACCTTTCTCCAAACAAGTAATGTCGCCATATTTTCAAGGCGAACACTATGGCTGCTAATTCAAGATCGTGGGTCGGATAGTTTCTCTCATGTGGCTTTAATTGTGACGCGTAAGCCACAACTCGACCTTCTTGCATCAACACACAACCTAGCCCAAGTAAGGATGCATCACTATAAATGACAAACTCTTTGCCGGACTCCGGTTGTACTAGCACTGGAGCTTCGGTTAAACAGGTCTTTAGTCGATCGAAACTCTTCTGACAGTTTTCTGTCCATTCAAACTCAACATCTTTTTGGAGTAGTTTCGTCAACGGTGCAGCTATCATCGAGAAACCCCTTACAAACCGTCGGTAGTATCCGACAAGTCCCAAAAAGCTCCTAACTTCAGTAATATTCCTCGGAGGTTTCCAATCGAGTATGGCCGAAATTTTGTTCGGATCCACTCTAACACCCGATGCGGACACCACGTGCCCCAAAAAGCTAACCTCTTTCAACCAAAATACACATTTACTGAATTTTGCGTATAACTGCTTGTCTCGCAAAATCTGTAATACTAACCTCAAATGCTCGGCGTGTTCGGCTTCACCTTGTGAATAAACTAAAATATCATCAATAAACACAACCACAAATCGATCCAAGTATGGCCTGAATACTCGATTCATTAAATCCATAAATACTGCAGGGGCATTAGTGAGCCCAAACGGCATCACTGAGAATTCGTAGTGACCGTACCTCGTTCTAAAAGCAGTTTTGGGTATGTCCGAGTCTCGAACCCTCAACTGATAATAACCAGATCTCAAATCTATCTTGGAAAATACTGAGGCTCCCTTTAATTGATCAAACAAATCATCAATACGTGGCAACGGGTATTTATTCTTTATGGTCACTTTATTCAACTGACGATAGTCGATGCACAATCTCATGGTTCCATCCTTCTTTTTCACAAACAATACGGGTGCGCCCCATGGAGAAAAACTCAGTCGAGCGAAACCTCTATCCATCAATTCTTGCAATTGAACTTTCAATTCCTTTAATTCCGTTAATGCCATACGATACGGGGCTATTGAGATTGGCGTGGTACCAGGTACAATCTCGATGCCGAATTCCACCTCTCGAACCAGTGGCAACCCCGGTAACTCCTCAGGAAAAACATCTGAATACTCACAAACCACTGGTACTGATTCAAGTTTCCTTTCCGTCTCTTTGCTATCAAATACATACGCAAGGTATGTTTCACACCCCTTTTTCAAATATCTCTGAGCGGTCATTGAAGATATTATCGCTGCCACCCCCTTCAAATCGGTAGACTCAACTCGGACTCCCTCATCATTTGCACTCCTCAAATCGATGGTTTTTCTTTTGCAGTTCACCACTGCATCATGTACGGTCAACCAATCCATACCAAGAATAACATCAAATTCGTCAAATGGCAAAAGCATCAAATCGGCCGGAAAACAAGATTCTCGGATTATTAGAGGGCATCTCTTACACACTTTATCAACAAGTACGTATTGACCCAAAGGGTTGACACTCGAATTACGAACTCAGTAGACTCAACAGGTAGAGTCTTACTGGATGCTAAGGTTTCACATACATATGAATGAGTAGAGCCAGGGTCAATCAATGCAATCATATTAGTATCAAAGAGAGTGAAAGTACCAGTGATGACGTCAGGGGAGGATGCCTCCTCTCGTGCGCGAATGGCATATGCTCTAGCAGGAGTACGGGTCTCGGCTCGAACAGCCGTATCAGAGGCCCCTCTTTGACTACCACCCCTACCCCCTGAAATTCTCAGTGGTCTACCTCTAGCTATCATTCCACTAGGTCTTGCACCTTGCATCTTATTCTTCTCATCAAGCTCAGTGCAATCTCTAATGAAGTGGTCCTTCGAACCGCATCCGTAACAGGCCCTGTTAGTAGACTTACCCCAACATTCACCTAGGTGTCGTCTTCCGCATTGGGGACATTCAGGTTTCTCTTGACGATTATTGCCCACACTAGCTACCGAAGTAGCTCGGGAGTCCGTCGATGGTCGTGCTCTGATGGAAATTACCGCAGTCGTCCTCGACTTATTAGTGTCCTCCCTGAACTTCTTTACAGCTGAGAACGGAGCTTTACCCGTTGATCTTTTACGATAGTCTCTAGCTTCAAATTCAACCTTCTTCTTCTCCTTTCCAAGTTCTTCCGCCTTGCAGGCTCGTTCGACTAGTGTTACGAACTCCTTTATCTCCAAAATACCCACTAGTAGCTTTAAATCTTCATTCAATCCTTCTTCAAATCTTTTGCACATAGCAACCTCATCAGCCACACACTCCCGGGCATACCGATTGAGTCTTACAAACTCATGTTCGTATTCAGATACTGTCATGCGGCCTTGCTTGAGTTCCAAGAATTCCTTACGTTTTTGATCGATAAACCGTTGACTAATATATTTCTTTCGAAATTCCGTTTGAAAGAAATCCCAAGTAACTCGTTCGTTTGAGACTATGGAAATCAAGGTCCTCCACCAATAGTAGGCTAAGTCTCGTAACAAGGATACAGCACACTTTAGACATTCATCGGGTGCACACGACAGTTCATCAAACACCCGAATGGTATTATCAAGCCAGAACTCGGCCCTTTCGGCATCATCAGTAACTATGGCCTTGAACTCCTCGGCCCCGCGCTTCCTAATCAAGTCTATAGGTGGCTTACTCAGCCTCACAGGATCAGTAACTGATGGCATTACGGGCTCTTGGGGTGGATTATTCAAATTCGGGAATGGTTGGACAGCCGGATTGGTTCGGGCATATTGCGCGACCCACTCATTCATAATGGTGAAGAACGCTTGTTTTGCCCCCTCACCTTGATTATTCGCAGATGACTGAGGTTCAACAGGCGGCGTTCCTTGCGCAGGAGCAGCCGCTACACTTTCAACGTCATCTGCTAAGGTTCTCTCCACACCGGGATCCATTTACTAATCAAAACAAAAAAATTTAACCGTCAGAAGTCATCACACATTTAAACATTAACATTAAGGCATGCGTAGCTAGACTCATACGCGCTACGGTAGTCCTAGAACCGACTAAACCATAGCTCTGATACCAATTAAATTGTAACACCCCGAACCCGAGACCGTCGCCGGAGTCGAACACGAGGTGTTAACAGACTTCAAACCACTTATTAAAAATTTCCCAGACAAGCTGCCAATCTGCGTACTAGTCACTTTAAAAATCATATCTTGAGTTCTGAAACTCGAAATCCAGTTCCGTAAATTTTCTCTGGAAATAGACTCATATATCTATATGGTAGAATTTTTGTAGAATTTTTGGTCAGGCCAATTGGTACAGTTTATTAGTTAAAGTCGTCCCTGTTCCTGGGTTCAACTACTCTGACCTTTGTGCATTACAACTTAGATATCTCCCTTTACAGAGCTTCAATATTTATGCCGTTTGTTTCTAATGAGACTAGACTCAAAAGGGAATCTATAAATATAAGGCATGACTTTTGATTATCTCTGATTAATTTATGGTGAATTTCTAAAGTCGGAACAGGGGATCCAGAAATCGCTCTGGCCCTATTTCACAAGAGTTTAATTATCTCCTAACATACAGCTCATATGGTCATTTCGTTTCTTCCATATGAAAATAGACTCATCGATCTTCGTTTACATAATTTTTTCATTATTTAATTCCATTCCTATTATTTTTAGTGATTTTTCAATCTCACATCACGGCTGCTGCCAGCATCAGTTACTAAAGCAACTATGCCTATTTCGTGATTTCTCCTTGATCTAACTAATAATTCATCATACATATCACAAATTATGATCATGACTAGCCATGCCAAAGGCTAATCATTGTCAAACATCTCCCTACTACACTATTGCCATATCATGAATTTTAGCACCAAAATAATCAACCATGACATATGGCATAAAAAATCGAATAGGCCTCAACTATTATTCAACCAAAACCGAATTGGCCCAATATCAGTCATGACCACATTATAAAACCCATTTACTAAGATTTATAACTAAATATCATAGGACCCAAAGTCCAAATTAACATTTATGCCATTTTCGCATGCTGAAATTTACATACCAT